>NC_141052.1:8706909-8709409 GCF_041138505.1 Cibotium barometz | reverse complement strand
AGATGTAATGGATGCTACTAATGAGGGAGGGTCTGCTTGAGCACGAATATAAAGGAGTGCTCCTTCTGCTCCCTTGCGGATAGCTCGTCGGGCCTGGAGATGCGAAATCAATGGGATGCCAAGAATGCTTCTATCCCCACGAATCATGACAGGCTCAGGAGAACCTTTACAAATAGTAAAAGTGTCCTGTCCCCAATCGGGAATAGGCTCATACTGACGGAACCACTGAATTCCTAAAATCATGTCACATCCTAACAGAGGGGAGACGATGAAATCTCGTTGAAATGAGGCCTTCTGAACTTCAAAGGCAAACTGCTGTGCCTTCTGGGAAATGTGGGTGCGAAGACCAGGTGTAAACCCGTCCACATCCAAATGATATGGGACTAAAGTGCAGTTCAATTTATTAGCCAACTGGGAAGAGATGGCGTCTTCAGAACTACCCATATCGAAAAGGACTACAAACTGTCGGCCCTGGGCAGAGCCATAAGCTCGGATAAGGCTCTTCTGAGCAGCATCGCTCTCACCCTCCTGCTTAGCATCAAATACCACGGATGGTATAGGATGCATGGAAGGCAAAAGTTGAACTGCATTTGAGGTAGTAGGCGGGGCTGGAGGAGCTGGGGAAGCTGTGGCAACTGTGGCAGAAGGAGCTTTGGCAGCTTGTGCCGCTTGCCATTTGTGGCAATCCTTCTTACCATGCCCTATAATATGACAGAAAAAACATCTATTTTCTGACTGATACTTCTTTTCCTCCTCTGGAGGAAGATAACCTCCAGTAATGCCTGCTTTAGCCTTTTCATCAGGGGTTTTCTTAGGTTCTTTATCCTTCTTACCCCCTGAACTGGAGCTATTACTGCTGTCCTTCTTAGCATCTTTAGAAGATGCGTTACCTTTCCCTGACTGTGCAGCTGATTGCTGCTGCTGGGGTTTGGTACTGGACTGAGATGTCTGCTTGGGCTTGCCCCCGTTGAGCTTCATTTCTTCGTTCTGAGCGAGAGTCAGAGCCCGGTCATATGTACTTGGTTCAAAGTTACGAACTGTGAACCGAATGTTGGAGTCCAATCCACGAATGAATTGCTCCATCTTGGCCTGCTCAGATAACCCTAACTGCTGTCCTAAAGTAATAACCTTACCGGAAAACTGAAGCACTGGGGAACCGTTCTGTCTGAGTCCATAGAACTCATCTTTCAGACCGGTCATGTACTGGGGCGGGAGAAATCTGGTCTTCAGGTCATGGACAAAGATGTCCTAGTCAAAGGCTGTGACACCTGTGGCCTGGTCAGTATAAATACTAGACCAATGCTGCCACCAAGTGACTGCCTCACCAGTGAAATGGGGAGCCGCTAAGTGGACTTTGTCTTGTGGGTCTGTGATCCTAGCTAATGAAAAATGAGCATTAAATTGATGAACAAATTGATTAACTGAAGAATGATCACACTTACCATCATACTTGCTGAAATTCGGTTGACTGCGAATGATGGTGGTTGCTGCTGCTGCGGGATGCTAGCTGGTGACACCTATGACTGGGGAGACTGAGGAGAGCTGCTGATACCTCAAGTGTATGGCCTCCTTTTCCCGTTGGTGTTCGAGTAACATACGTTCTCGATAAGCTCACGTTGGTGTTCCCGAGCGGCGAGTTCAGCCTGACGCCGGTCTTCGTCGATCCTGCGTTGGGCTTCCTCATAGTCCCGTCTTTCTTCTTTTTCTCTTCTCCTTCGGGCCTCGTCCTCTCTCCTTTGTTGTTCCATCTGAAAGAAGAGGGAGATGTAGTCGGGTGCTGCTGGAGGTGTAGAAGGACGTGCTGCTGCTGCCTCCAAGAGTTGGAGACGCTCCATGAGTAGCTGGTTCTGAGCTCTTAGAAGAGCTATGGTGTCTGCTGTAGGCGGAAGAGCAAGGTCTCCTTCGGGGGAGACGTCTTCCGACTGATGAGTACTCTCTCCTGTAGACATGATGCTGAAGTTGGTGGTCGTGCCGGAACGCAATCTAACCATCCGAGGATGCCCCCACGCTAGGATACGGTGTGTGTGGACTATCTGAATCTGATACCAATGTGATATGCAGCGGAAGTCTTTGTATTGGTTGATCCTGTCACACAATATGCTCACACCGTCTTCTGTATCCTGAGTTTCGTGAGTTTAGCAATCCATTTCATTTACTTCAAACTTTAAAGAGATGAGAGAGAGAGATATGAACACTGTACACCAGATGGGATCCCGAATTACCCACTGAAGGGCCCCCTATCCCGACAACGAGATAGTATTTGCTTTATTACTTTAGAGAGAATGACTTTGGACTGTAGATAAGCCAAACGCAAGATCTCGGAGGATCGGAGTAGGGCTGATCTGTACACTGCTGTAGAAACACCTCAATGACTTGATCTTGAGCCTATGCACTCCTCCCAAGGGCATGAGGAAGGGCTGCACACCTGAGGCTCAAAGAAGAAGAAGGTGGACTGTTCTACACACTGTTAGAATGCTGAAAACACATATGAATGCTGAGT
>NC_141052.1:8671909-8696909 GCF_041138505.1 Cibotium barometz | reverse complement strand
GCAAGGCCAAGCGAATGTGCAAACAGTACAGCAAACAAACAGTATTCTAGACTAAATGTTCCTGTCCCTCGAATATCAGGTATGGAAAACCTAATGAGGGTAAAGATTTATTTTGTTTGTAAATTAGTGGATCCATTGGTCCACTCTATGAATGCCTTGGGCTACTCGGACAACTAGGATAGACATTTTTTAGTCAATAAGAAAGCGAAGGAAGAGAAGACATCCTCCTATGCTAAGAAAGCTTCTACTACTACACCTATTAAAAATGGAATGTCAGCTAGTAGAAAAACATAAAGGATGATTTAATTTTAGAACTCCATTAAGTGAAAATATCCATCATTAAGTGAAAATATTGTTTTGTACCTATATTACCAATCGTGCTGAGGGACCCATTGTTCATGAGGAAGACGGGAGGAAACAGCACCAGGACGGCAACAAAAGAAGGGGGTGGGGTAACGGTGTGCAGGAAGGACAGAAAAGTAGTGCGAGACGAATGGCTCATGTGAGAGAAATCCAGGAAGAAGGGGAAGGGGGTGGGGGGGGGGGGGGGGGGTTGCAGGGGGGCGCAGGCAGAAGCTGGCCTCTTCAGCTCCACTGTGCGTGACTAACATCTTAAAATGTCTTCCAAACCCAATTTGTCAAAGGTGGACCTCCCTTCCTTATTCACTACATACTACCAATCGCACTGGGAGACCCATTGTTTCCTCCCGTCTTCCTCGTGAACCTGTTTTCTTGTCACTCCTAGCTTCCCGGTTTGTGCTTCAAGAGGTAGTGTCATTCTAGTCTCTGCCCCCTCGGAGGACTCCATGGCAGCCACTCCGACCTTCATGGCCAAGGCCGCCCTCAACTGCCTATTCTCAGATGCGGACCTCTAGCTCTTATCTTCCTACGTTGCCTCTTTGGAAGCAATGACTCTAGTATGCAAATTCATTGGTAGCAACCCCGCGCATGCCCAGATTCATGTCCTGCAAGCCGCTCGCATTGCCAAGCAAGGGCACATTTCCAACATCCAAATCCCATGTACCCATTGCTACATCCAATTCAAGTTCAACTCGTCCTCTCTCGCTGAGAAATGCATGCTGCAGAGCCCAATCGTAGTACATGGAGTTCACGTGTACTTCACCAAATTCAAACCTACTAATTGGTGCACCTGGCTTCCCAGTCACAATCTGCTTCTAGGGTCAGCCTAAAGAGTTCTGCGAGCTTCCTCCCGTGATTGATTGCTCACCTGGTCAAGTGTTAACAGTCCCCTCAGATAGCAGTGGTAGGCCTCCCCGATCCTTTGAGTGCTCGTTGCCTCCCTAAAGAACCTACCTCAGTGTCGAGGGTCTACCTGGCCCAACCCCACCCAAGATCTCCTAAAGTTCAGCTAATCCATGATTAATCCTAACTAGGTGTAGGAGGCAAAAGCTCACCACCCAACCATAGGCCTACATCGGTACGCCACCCCTGACCCTAGGGGCTAAGTCTCCAATCCTCACAGATCCATGCTAGCCAACCCTAGGCTCCCATACCACCAGGGCCTGCCTGCTAAGGCCTTCGTCAAGCTAACTGCACCACGCTATGGACCAGCAAGAGTAGTTCTCACTCATGATCCACATATTGACCACAATACACAATAATGTACACTCCTCAACCAAACCCCCAATTATATGAGTGGATACTATAGCTATAAATGGCCATAACTTATGGGGTCATCATTTATAAGCCTTAACCTCTAAAATCAGCTTGCATCCCTAACCCCATGGCCCCCTAATCCCCAGGATGGGTCCACTAACCCAAGGTTAACATCAGGATTGTTTCTTGTACCGGTACGAACCTATTCGTACTATACGATATCATGCGGTACCAGAGGCAGCGGCGGACGACTGCGGCTGTGGGCGGCCGAGAGACGGAGCTGTGACGGGTGGCTCTAGACGGCCGGAAGGAAGCACTGTCGGATGAACGGAGCGGGTGCGGTGCTGGGCACTAACGCCGCCGACTGGGCAGGGCGGTACCGCCCGCGAGCTGAGCGGCGGTGGTGGGCTCCCCACTAGTGCCGCCCGTTTTCGATGGCCGGACGATGGAGCAGCGACGGAACTGACGGACGGAAGCAGACAGTCCGGCGACGAAAGTTCGCAAGCAACGGAAATTCGCAGTTTTGGTGCTGTTTCTCCACAAGCAGAATTCCAGGGCCAGCTCCCAGCTCTGATACCAATTGTTGGGTGTTGGACTCACACACTCACACACACAAACCTACACATTAGGGTTAGGTGCAGGATAGAGAAGCTCACACACAAATGAGAGAGAGAGAGAGAGAGAGAGAGCCAAAAGTGTGGTATCCACAAAATGCAAGTCAACCCCTGCATGTGTGCCACATCCATATAATATAGAAGTACAAAATATTATATGTTAAGTGTCCTTTCACACTTGATGTCCAAGGGGAAAAACCACATGGGAAAAAGTGCCCTTGGTTAAGCCCTGTTCACACACAGCACTACCATAAGTGAGTATAATATGCCTACAGCTGGGCAATCAACCAGTGGGAACAATTCTTTTCTTGGCAACTCATGCATATCTTGGTTGAGTAAGAAACAACCCACTGTTGCCATATCTACTTGTGAGGCTGAGTACAGGGCAACCTTCTATGGTAGATTGTATATGGCTATGGGGTTATGTGCATATCTTCGTGAGTGCCAGTAGACACCCACTACCATACTCACTGACAACTAGAGTGCTATGGCCATGGCATGGAAGTACAAAGCAAATAGAGAAACATTATCACTATGTCAGGCAGAGGCTTCATTCGGGAGAGATCACTTTAACCTACCGCTCTACACAAGATTACATTTGTTTACCAAGGTATTGCCTCGAGAGAAGTTTGAAGCTTTCCACAACAGTTTAGGCCTACTCTCCTGTAGAGAGTGATTTGCATCCTTGTATAGGTTTGCATCACCACTCAAGCGGGATTTGAGGGCATATGCTTATATGCAATGATGCATGTGAATGTACCAACTCCAGGGGCACTTTTGTTCTACAGATTTTTCCCCTCTGACATTTGGGGTGTGTGTGTGTGTGTGAGAGCTTCCATTGCCCCGCAAACCCTAACACTAGGTCCCTCTCTCTCTCAATCGATTTGCTTTCTCTATGTGTGTGTGTGTGTGTGTGAGCTTCCTACAAAAGGTTAATTACTGGCACTTGTCTACATGGCCTTTGCATGTCAGGCTACGAAAAGTACAATCCATCATAATGGCTTACATATAGTTCTTCTTCCCTCCCCCCCTCCCCTTTTACCTTCACCGACTCTCCTCCCCCTTCGCGGGTCGCTGCCTTCTCCCCTCCTTTGCGTTGCCGCCGGTGCCCCCCTATTCACTGCCCCCTCCCCTGCCTCGCCCTCGCGCTGCTACCCCCCCCCTTCTTGCCGCCCCCTCAGCCCCCCCGCCGAGCCACCGCCATTCTCTTCTCCTTCCCGCTACCCCTTGTTCCCTTGACTTCTCCCTCGCTGGTGTGCTGACTCCCTGCCCCCCTCATCCTCCCTCAACTCGCCCCCGTCGCCTCTCCCATCTCCCTTTTAGCTTCGCCTCTACATTTTCGCCTCGCCTCCTTCGTTCTCTGCAGACCGTTTCTTCCGGTTCTTGGGCATTACATCCTAGGGATAGATGGCATGTCTGCTGCAGCCAACTATTGGCGGCTCACGATATATCTACCTCCTCCTTCCCTGCCTTCTGGAAGAGACTTCAGGACAGCTTCTACCCAAGGAAAGTCATGATGGGGAGAAAACTGAATTAGGGTTTAGAGTTCATTCATGGGAGACATACACAGAGAAGCAAGGGAGAGAGAGAGAGAGAGAGAGTTGTGGGGATAAGTCAACTCATGAAAAGCATGAGTGTGTGACTCCCCTATCACACATGTATATTGCACTAGTACACATAGTGCACTTAGTACATTAAAAGTACTAAGTGTACTATGTACTATAACTTATGGGCTTGTACACACTATAAGGGTGGGCATAACGCCCATTCATGGGAGACATACACAGAGAAGCAAGGGAGAGAGAGAGAGAGAGAGTTGTGGGGATAAGTCAACTCATGAAAAGCATGAGTGTGTGACTCCCCTATCACACATGTATATTGCACTAGTACACATAGTGCACTTAGTACATTAAAAGTACTAAGTGTACTATGTACTATAACTTATGGGCTTGTACACACTATAAGGGTGGGCATAACGCCTTTACCCCAACAACCTCCCACTTAAAGGCAAAGTGCCCTTAAGTAAAGGAAAAGAAAAAATCAGCATGTACATGATAATATACAAGGCCATATCAAGGCTGAAACTGGCCTCATCCAATGCCCATCAAGTGTCTGCAATGAGCAAACCGCTACGGAGGCAAACTCTTTGTCAACAGATCAGCCGGGTTGTCATCCGTATGAATCTTAACAAGCTGAATTTGCTTGTTCTCTATCACCTCTCTGATGAAGTGATACTTCACATCCACATGCTTCGTCTTTGCATGAAAGACAGGGTTCTTTGCCAACTCGATGGCACTCTGACTGTCACAATGCAACAATGGAATATCCCCTGTATAACCCAAATCAACCACTAACCGAGATAGCCATAATGCCTCCTTGCAAGCCTCTGTGGCTGCAATATACTCGGCCTCTGTAGTAGATAAGGCAATGCACTTCTGCATCCTGGATATCCATGACACAGCACCTCCTGTGAATGTAAACACATAACCGGTAGTAGACTTCCAGTTATCTGGATGACCGGCATAATCCGAATCCGTGTAACCATGCACCAATGCATCCTGTTTGCCAAAGCAAATGCACAAATCCTGTGTGCCCTTCAGGTATCTCATGACACCTTTCACTGCTTCCCAATGCTTCTTGCCAGGGTTGGCCATGTATCTAGAAACCACTCCCACTGCAAATGCAATGTCCGGCCTAGTAGCAACCATGGCATACATGAGACTGCCACAAGCTGAAGCATACGGAATCTTGGCCATATCAGCCCTGTCACTATCTGACTGTGGGCTGTCCATAGCACTGAGTTTCACATATGGAGGCAAGGGAGTACTAGCTTTCTTCCCCCCGTCCATATTGAACCTCTGCAAGACTTTGCCAATGTATTCCTTCTGAGACAAATACAACACATGCTGATTTCTATGCCGAAGTATCCGCATACCCAAAATGTGATTTGCATCACCCAAATCCTTCATATCAAAGGTTTGATGCAGCCTCTGCTTCAAGGCATCCATCTCTTTACGAGATTTCCCGGCAATCAACATATCATCAACATACAAAATGAGAATCAAGAGACTGCCATCCAAAGCTTTCTTGGTGTACAAGCAGTGATCTATGTCACTTCTCCTGAATTTCTGTGATTTCATGAATGTATCAAATTTATGATACCATTCCCTTGGTGCCTGTTTGAGCCCATAAAGACTCTTTTTCAGCTTGCATACAAGCTTCTCCTTTCCACTTACTGCATAACCCTCTGGCTGCTGCATATATATCTCCTCATGGAGATCACCGTGAAGAAAAGCAGTCTTCACATCCATCTGAATCAAGTCCAGATCATCATGCGCAACCAAAGCCAACACAGCTCTAAGTGTGGTCATTTTGACCACTGGAGAGAAGATCTCCTCAAAGTCCACACCATATTCCTGCTTGAAGCCCTTAGCCACTAACCTTGCTTTGTATCTTGGCTTTGCATCTGGTGCAACTTTGAGCCTGTAAACCCACTTGCATGGCAAAACCTTCTTGCTTGCAGGCAAATGCACCAACTTCCATGTTTCATTTTTATGCAGAGAATCCATCTCTGACTTCATGGCACGCTCCCAAAGAGCCTTGTCTGCCCTCTGTAAAGCCTCCTTATAACATGAGGGCTCCCCACAGTCAGTGAGCATCAAGTAGTCAACCCCTGGAACAAACCTGTCAGGGGCTCTGGAGGGTCTAGTGGACCTCCGTACCCAATGACCATCATTTGCAGGTTGCTGTCCAGCCTGCATATCACCCATTGGTGGCTCCTGTTCCATGCCATAAGGCTGAAATATCATGCCCGGTATCTCCTCCAACTGTGGTATATCCATAGGGATATCTTCTGCCATATCTGGCTGTCCATTTGGACCATTTTCAGCACCATTTAAGGGCTGGTTTTCCTGCTGTAATGGCTGATTTACAGCCCTTTGTTGTTGTCCATGATGTCCATCATCATCAAAGATGACTCTGCCACGCTCCTGTTGCCTTGCAGACTCCTTATACATGCATGTTTCATCAAAAATGACATCATTGCTGCGTATGATCTTTCTATTCATGGGATCCCAAAGTCTATACCCCATTTCACCTCTGTCACCATATCCTAGGAATATGCATTTGTGAGACTTAGGATCAAGTTTGGTGCGCATTTCCCTGCGTATGTGCACGTACGCAACACAACCAAACACTCTCAAGTGCTTGTATGACGGAGGCTTCCCTGTCCATACTTCTTCTGGCACTTTCCCACCAAGCCTCGTGTTAGGTGACCTGTTTATAAGGTGAATGGCTGTCATAACAGCTTCAGCCCAAAAACCATGAGGTAATGCAGCATGTGACAACATAGAACGGACCTTCTCCTGAATGGTCCTGTTCATCCTCTCTGCTGTCCCGTTTTGTGGAGGATCATAAGGAGTAGAGAGCTCCCTCTTGATGCCTTTAGCATCACAAAAGTCCTGAAACTGTTTGGACGTATACTCTCCACCATTGTCGGAACGCAAAGTCTTCAGTGTTTTGCCAGTTTGATTCTCAACAAGAGCAACAAACTTCTGAAACACTGAGAATGTATCACTCTTCAAACGAAGAGGATAAACCCACACCTTGCGTGTGGCATCATCAATAAAAGACACAAAATATTTTGCCCCTCCCAAAGAAAGCTGAGGCATCTCACATACATCTGTATGCACAAGCTCTAACTGAGCATCTTTCTGTCCAAGAGCTTTCTTGTGGGGGCACTGTAGTTGCCTACCATATATACAATGCTCACAAAACTCAAAACTTGAAAACTTTAGAGAAGGCAAGTAACCCAAACGAGACAATTGCTCCATTCCCTTGACACTCATGTGTCCCAACCGGCTATGCCACATAGAAATTTCCGGCAGCTCGGTTGCATTTACATTAGCATGGTGACAAACACCTGCATGCATAAAGTAAAGAGTGTCCACCTTAGAGCCTCTGGCAACAACCAGTGAGCCCTTACTAATCTTCCACTTTCCACTACCAAATGTGGTAACATAATCAGCATCATCAAGCTGTCCAGTAGAAAGCAGATTCTTCTTGATCTCAGGCACATGCCTGACATCATGGAGCATAAGCTGTGAGCCATCTGAAAATACAAGCCTCACATCACCTCTGCCAAGAATGTTGCATGCATGGTTATCACCCAAATAAACAACTCCTTCATTGCCAGCAGTATACCTGACAAACAAGTCTCTGCAACCTGTGACATGAAAGGAGGCACCTGAATCAATGATCCATGAGTGTATACCATGACCATCTCCTGCAAGAAGTGAATGGACATCAAGTGAAGACGTGAATAGGACTTCATCCTCACTGTCACCTGCATGTGACACATTGACTTCTTCAATCTTGACTCCACTTTTGCCCTTTGGCTTTGCATCTTTGGCTTCATCTTTGTCTTTGTCTTTTCCTTTGCCCTTTTCCTTTTGATCATTCTTCCATTTGTAGCATTGCTTTTTGATATGTCCCTTCTTGCCACAATAATGGCATTCCAAGTCCTTTTTGGAGCGGGACTTGCTCCTTCCCCGTTCTTGGCTTTTACCCCTTTGCTGGGATCTCCCACGTGCATTCATTGCATTGGACTTTCCAACAGAGTTGTTCTTCCTATTCATCTCCTCTTGAAGGAGAGCACCCTCCACATCTGCATATGACAGCATAGCATTCGAATTGCTAGTGGCTGTCCTGAATGTGTCCCAACTCTCTGGCAAAGTGCATAACAAAAAAGTGGCTTTGAACTCATCGTCCATTGCCAACTTTTGATTGATGACCTGGTTGACAATACCATTAAACTCATTTAGATGGGCTGTCATAGAAGCCCCTTCCTTCATCTGAAGGCCTATGAGTTTCTTCAACCAATACACTTTGCTTGAGGCACTTTGTTGGGCATACAAGTCCTGCAATCTCTGCCACATTCCCCAAGCTGTCTTCTCTTCACGAATGCTGAAAAGTGATGAGTCTGACACAGACAACATGATAGTAGATCTTGCCAGCTCATCCATATCTTCCCACTCTTCAGCAGTAAGAGAAGCGGGCATGACACCCCTTTCTTTGATAGGCTTGTGCTGCTTTTTCTGGAGCAACACATTGTAGCACTGGGTTTGCCAAATATCATAATTATGCGAGCCTTCAAGCTTCTTGATGTGAAGCAATGAAGAGCTCTCACCTGTGGTTGCCATAGCAAAATGCAACCTGTCAATGCCTGACTCCCTGCAAATGTGCAAACACTGCACCCAAAGCACACAAAGTGCTCACAAATGTTCTCCCAAGCTTTATCTCCCACTGCGGAAGCAAGAATGCAACTTTTCTCCCACTTTTTGTGATGAAAACACCAAAATCTGGTTGCTGCAGATTTTGGACAGCACCTTAAATGTGCTCTTTTGCCCTTCCAAACTACTGTACAGCAGTACTAAGTGCTCACCAATGATGTACCAAACCTGTACCGGCAATTTCAGCAGCTGAAATTGAACCTTTTGGTCACTCAAAACAGTGTACAGCCATGCCAAAACATGCACAAAGCTGTGCCAAATCTGTACCAGCAGGTACAATAGCAATAAATGCTCTCCTGGCTGTCCAAATGAGTGAAAATCAGACTTTTACAGTCCTGTACACTGCATACAACAGTTCCGAACAGAAATTGGGCAAAAGCCCCTTGACTGCAAGCTGACTTTTGAGGATTCAAGGCATAAATGTCTTGCCTGCTGCTTTGCCAAGCTCAACAAGCATACAAACTTGAAAAGCCCCTTGATTTGAGATCAATTTCTGATCATACATGGTACATTGACGCACATGAAGGCATCCAGAGTGTTCACGATGCTTCCCCCTGGCCACATATACATCAAATACATGAAAGCCCCTTGATTTACAGGCACATTGAGTGCTTGTAAGGCATCAGCACATTATCCACAGCATCAAATGCGATTGCCTGCATGCAAATCAACCAAATCGGCACAAAAGCCCCTTGATTTGCACTACAATTTGCTGCAATTTTGCCCAAATATGCGATTTTTTCACATCATACAGCATGTATGAGTGCTTAATTGCACAATTACATCAAAAGCCCCAAATTTCGACATCCAATTTCCTGCAAATTGATCCTGATTTGACCAATTTCCTGCAAATTTATCCTGATTGTGACCAATGTCACCCAATTTTGCCAATTTTGCTCAAAAATTGAGCAATTGGGCACCTGTACCTGCTCAATTGATTACTGTATTTGCTCAATTGCAAATCCCAAAAAAAAATTGAAGCAGAATACCTTGAAATTTTCTGATTTACTTTGATTTGCAGGAAAGGAGGGCGTCGATTTTGTTGTTGATGCTGCTGCTGATGCTCCTGCAGCTGTGATTCTTGGAGGTGATCCTTGGAGAGCTTTGATGGCTGCTCCAATCAAGCTAGTTATGGACAAAGCCTGGCTACGCCTGAGTACACGTAGCTAGCAACTTCTTCGCTCGATTGGCGACCACAACCGAACGTGAATGGGAGACGCCTGGTTCACTCGTTGCTGAGCGCCAAAGCCTGCCTTGCGTTCGCTTCTAGCCTCTTCACCGAGTAGCAGCGCTACATACGACCAGGCGCCTTCACTTGCAGTCGACGAGTCGGGTGGCGCCTGACACGCCTTCGCCCCCTCCACTTGCTACGCGCTTGGGCTCCCTTCGCTTATGTCTCGCCTAGCGCCAGCCGACGCCCAGCGCTAGGTCTTCGCTTGAGTTTCGATTGCCACACTCGACCTCCGCCTGGTTCGCACAGCCGGCGCCTTGTTTGCCTGAGGTCGACGCTTAGCGCTGGCGCCTTCGCTCGTTGCCTCAGCCACGCTACACGCTGCCTTGTGGTTATGCGCACAGCTGCTGCTACTGGGCAGCGTGGATTCGCCTGCTGGGCAGCGTGGATGAGCCTGCCCACGCTGCTGCTTCTCTCCACCCACCTGCCTGCGACTGGTCACACAGTCGACCAGTAGCCAGTGCTGCACAAAGGCGACCAGCAAAAAAAAGGCGACTCTTCACACACAGGCTAATGGAGAGTCGAGCTGCTGCCTGCCTGCGTCAGAGATTCGAAGGACACCTGCTCTGATACCAGTTGACGGGGAGAAACCTGAATTAGGGTTTAGAGTTCATTCATGGGAGACATACACAGAGAAGCAAGGGAGAGAGAGAGAGAGAGAGAGTTGTGGGGATAAGTCAACTCATGAAAAGCATGAGTGTGTGACTCCCCTATCACACATGTATATTGCACTAGTACACATAGTGCACTTAGTACATTAAAAGTACTAAGTGTACTATGTACTATAACTTATGGGCTTGTACACACTATAAGGGTGGGCATAACGCCTTTACCCCAACAAGTCACTCTCTTCCTTTTGGTTGGTGGTAACATAAGTCTTGTAGTGGGCACATGATTTGCGAGATTGCCAGCTGGGAGGCTACCTGCCATCAATGCGGCAATCCTTGGGAGCTGCAACGCCATTGCCTTTGCGACTACAAAAAGGCACACCAGATTTGGTGGCACATGTTGCACCGTT
Organism: Cibotium barometz; assembly: GCF_041138505.1. Taxonomy (NCBI): domain Eukaryota; kingdom Viridiplantae; phylum Streptophyta; class Polypodiopsida; order Cyatheales; family Cibotiaceae; genus Cibotium; species Cibotium barometz. The sequence continues at coordinate 8,686,139 of NC_141052.1, read as the reverse complement.
TCGCCTTGAATCCCGGCACGCGCCAACTTATACTCTGCAGGACTATTGCATGGGCTATGGAAACGAGCCCGACGCTCCTTTATAAGAAGGATGGTGAGGGTTGCACCCTAAAGCTCACTACTCGGCGGGGGGGGGGGGGGGGGGGGGCACATTGGAGGCCTATAAGGCCACTTGATGTCGGAGTCCCCTTGAGAGAAGAAGGGGCCTGGGCTCCCAAGTGTGCAAGACAGCTGCCAGGTGCTGCTGCATGCACTCCGAATTGCTCGTCACAAACTCTAGGTGTCTGAAAAGAGTGTGGATTAGGTCTGTCTAACTCGAGCGGATGGTTTCGACTGGCCGAATAATGGAACCCTAAATGACCTTTCTGCACTGCACCTACCAAATCTGCCAGGCAGGGATGCTGCTGATAAGCTCCCATCTCAGATCAGCACTGTTTTACTGTGAGATCCATGGATTCACTAGGGCCAAGGCAGCAATCATTTCTGTAATCTAGAAGTGTGTCATGAAAAAGAATCAAATCAGAATATGTCCATCATATGAGCCATGTAGCAACACACCGGAGATGGATGATGCCATACATCTCTTATCAGATAATTTGCCTCTGTATCCAGCAATCTTATGCTTCCAAAATTGCACTTCATTGTTTTGTAAATGCCAAATTTTTGTCACAAAGCAGAATATGTCAGCAATGAGTATTCACTTGTTGAACATTGCTTCTTACAGTCTGTTTGTTCTCCAAATGCAGAATGGACAATTTTTAGTATTACTAAATTTTCAACAACAATTATTCACTTGTTGAGCCTTGCTTCTTACAGTCTGTTTGTTCTCCAAATGCAGAATGATGGACAATTTTCAGTATCAGTAACAAACCGACTTTTAAGAACATATCACGTTACCTACCTTGCAGCAAAGCCAAGAAAGAACTTTGGAGTCGTCAAGTCTATAATACTTTGAAGATCCAATGTCTGCAAATGCTTTCAGTTTAAAACCCATTCAGCACTGAATTTATTGGGAAAAGGCAGAAATTTTGAGATTCTTTCACCTTGAACTTCACAAACTGCATCAAGTGAGTCCTGCAAAAGCTGTAGAAGGTTCATGTAGCCAGGATAGCCGTCGACATACAATATTTCCTCAAGCAATCTGAATTTGCCCATATCATCTGCTCTCTACAGAAGGTTGATATACCAAGTTTGATCAATTCACAGTTTTATCTGTATTCTGTCCAATAAAGCTGATCATGCAAACCAGCACAATCTATCTAAAGAAAATCTATCTAAAGACCGCCACTATTGATGCAGCACATGTACTTTTCCGGTCCAAAAATACAACATTTGGCAGCTTTGACTTTCTTTCGTACAGCACACAATCTGTCATAAGTCTTACTTTTTAGAACTTTATATCACCTCTATGTGCCCTGAACTGGATTGCACACATACAAACTTATTCACAAGACACTTGTTTCTAGTCAGCTTGTGCTCCTCTACTCCCTTCTTGCAACCACCTTGATTCGGCGCGTTAAGGTAGCCAAATATTTTCTAGTCAGCTTAACCACCTCTCCTTCCTTGTTACTACAGCCTTGACTCAGCATGCCAGGGTAGTCAACCGTGTTTCTTTCTTCCAAAAGACATGTTTCTCAAGCTCCTCTAGAGCTCTCCAACTGGCACATTATCTATTTTTGTTTGTTGCTGAGGCCATGAGTAGTTTTCTCTCCGCTCACTACAACCTTGCCTGTCCATGTTAAAGTAGCCAACCGTGGCTGGGTTCAAACATCAAAGAGGGACTATGGACATGCCAAGGAATTTATTTAGGGAATTTAAAATTTGGACAAAATAGTGATTCGATCAAGCGAAAAAAATTTTAAAAAAAGAACCATCTGCTTTGAAAGACAGGTTTTCTTTTTCCCGGGAAAAAAATCCTTCTATTAGTTAATGAAAAACAGCCATGAGGGGCTAAATGCAACCACGAAGGACTAGATACAAACTCGCTTCCATGTATGGGGCGGGGATCAAATAATCAAAAGGTGGAGAAAGATGCACTTCCCCTCCGACTATCTCATACAGAAGAGGGGAGGGGGGGGGGGGGGTATGACCACACAGGTGGTCTGTAATGCCAAGTGGGATCACCACCTCTATCGGTGAGAAAAGGGCCAGGCCGCCAAATCCTCAAGAAAGCTTCCCACAGCTTTTGCATGCAGTCAGATCCACCCTATAGTTTCCCCCACAAACCGCGGAGGGTATGGATGATGTTGAACCAAATGCTCTTGATGGACTCCACAGGCAGAGTGTGGGTACCCTCCATGGCTTCGCTGCATCTAGCTCACCATATGTGCCAAGTTGCAATGCTATTGCAAATCTCCCATCTCTGACATAAGCCCGGGCTCTAGTGGTCAGTAGATGGGGCTATGACTGGTACTGCCAAAATGCGGAGGTGAGAGACCTGAAGGGCAAGCCCCCCACCATCCTCCTCATAAGCCCTGACAACCTCAACCTCTGTGGCCCAAGCAACAATGCCCCATGTAATGATACGGGTCGAGGCCCTGTCCATAGTGAGATGCAAAGAATCCATTGCCAAACCTACTAAGCCTTTGGACAATCCCAAAGACAATGTCTTTGACACTCCTAAAGGTGGCCGCACCTCGAGCAAGCTGCTGGTCGACCTCCAATGGCTAACCACGTGCCAACTGCCAAGCTCCTGTGTGCCATCAACCAAAGAAAGAGGGTGATCTTTCAAGGCCGAAAACTGTTCAAGATCCTCTTTCAAAAATTGCTAGGAGAAGCCCTCTAACTGCCAATCTACTGCTGCTGCCGGGGTGCCATCAATCTCTAGTATCTGAATCCTGCGGCCTAGCCGCACTGTGTATGCAAAAAAGGAGGCATCCAGAGTCTCCTCCCCCACTCTCTCGGGTCCCACTAGAGGCACGTGAGAGTTCAACTCTCCCAAATCCATAGCCGCCAGAATCTCTCCCTGGCCACCTTGGCTAGCGGGGATCTGTGTGCCACTCACGCGCCTAAAATCCAATCCACCTCATCCTCTGTAAGGTGCAGCCACTGAAATCCTCCAAGCGGGGTTCAGATCTCTGCCATGGGGACCAATAGAAAAACTAAGTAAACCACAGCCCTCATCCGCTCCATGGACTGCCAATAGAATATCATGCCTAGTAAACACGCCTAGCCATAGTTGGGGAGCCGGGTCTAGGATAGGTGTCAGCCACTCCTTAGGAATAGCAGAGTCGATGTCGATGCTGAGCCTGTCTCTAAAGCCAATCTCCAAGGGACCTAGCCGGTCCTATGCTGAACGCGTCCCATGATACATGAGGTCAGGCCCCCAACATATGGCCATTGGGTAAACCGATCGGGGGTTCGAGATCAATGGCTGCCGAGGAAGCTTCTCTGATCTGTCCTGAAAAGCTGGGCTAAATCTGCAGACCTGCATCTCTGTGAAGATCCATCTAGTCTGTGGCCAAGGGTCCCCTAGACTCGGGGTGGGGGCTGAAATCCAGGCCAAGAGGATGCTCTTCCAACGCTCACCACCGGTCAGCTTGCCCAATGCAACATGGCTCTGAATAACAATGTCAATGATGCCTAGGCACCTTGGCCCAGTCAAGCCTCCCGTCACCGCTGGCCCACTAACCAATACATGCTCGGGAGAAGGCTCAACAAGAACTAATGTACCACATGGTGGCAAGAAGGACCTGGTTCGCGACCACCACTTGACCGGCTAGGGAGAGCTTCTTTCGAATGCTCAAAAGAAGAGGGACGAGCTGCTGCTCTAGAGAGATATCGATGTCCACCTGACATCCAAGATAGCGAATTGGAGTGCCCCTCGGGATCCATTGGAAAGCCTCAACTAGGCGCCAAGTCAGGGCGGGTACAAAGCCTACCCAAAAACCACACGACTTGTGCCAGTCGCTCTCCTGATGCTTTCATCCTGAACAGAACCTGTCTGAGTGTCATGGATCAAGTCATGGAGGAAAGGCTAAAGTCTCCAGCTGATGGCCTTGGCCAAGATCTTGTAGGCCATCCCAAGAAGGGTGATGGGTCTCCACTACCGGATATCCAATTTGTCACCAACCTCCTAAGGCATCAAGTGTATCAAACCCTCTAAAACACTCTCTGGCATGGCACCTATGGTCATAATCTCATTGAAGACAGGCCGCCTTGCATGAGGTCCCAATGGCGAAGAAAGAAAGAAACTAGAATCCCATCCGCCCTCGGGCATTTGCCCCTAGGAAGAGTCGTCAATGCCTCCGCCAGCTAAACTGTAGTGAAGGAAGTCAATAAGAAGGACCGAAGAGCGGGGGGAATCACCTCTCCCATGACCGCCAAACCCTCTCACGTGCGTCCATCACCTGTGGAGATAATGGGGCACCTGTGAGGAGAAATCGAAAAAAATCACTGGCGATGGCTCTCACATCGGGAGGATCAGAAACAATAGCTCCATGCTGGCCACGCAACCTCCGAATACCATCTCTCTGCCTGTGGGGGCTTGCTATCTCAAAGAAGTACCCCATGACTATCGCCGGCCTACGTTGAAAAGGAAGCTCTGGCATGGTACCTGTACTCCACCCTCCTCTCCTTGATGCATCTGATCTCCGTACGCGCGGCAGCACGCTGACTCTCAATCCAAGGGCTATCGAGGGAACTCTCATGAAGCCGCTGAAGAGAAGTAAGACCCCTCCTCAGACTCCTCTCCTGCTCACGAAATCCCTCCAATTTGCTCTGAGCTGCCTCCTACAAGAAGTTGCTGATCTCACCAAGGCCCGCATACAGGGTGTACGTGGTAGAGCCCGAAATCCATATCTGCTCTATCATGTTGCACATCTCGGGGTCCTGTATAAGGTTTTCCGGAATCCAAGTGCTCGTGTGCATGTCCTGCCTCCAAGGATCCTCTAAGGACAGAATAATTGGAGCGTGATCCGAAAAAGTAGTGCCTGCCAAGATGTCAATCATGCCCCCACGGCCACAAGCCCACTCATCCACATAAAACCTGTCAAGACGAGAGAGGTTGGGAGGGGTGGTCCCTCTATCACACCGCGAGAAGCACAAGGTCCCAGGACTGCGCCCAAACTCTGGAAGATGCCAAAGATCCTGTCCCTCGAGTGCCAGGATCAACTCCTCCCATGTAGAGTACTCTCCGCCTGAGATTGTGGCCGTGTCCTCCGCGTCTGTCCTCTGCTACCTTAATCATGTTAAAGTCTCCATCCATGCACCAAAAGTCAGCCTGAGGAAGGACCTGATGAACTCTGCTCCAGAAGATGACTCTACTTGCTCCAGCATTAGGGGCATAAACATTGAGAAAGCCCACGCAATCGTCTCCAACCATAATGGTAACCCACTGAGCTCGCCCAAAGACTATGACACCTGAGCATGTCACTACCGGCAAGAGCTGCTCACTGAGAGTAATACAAATACCTCCGAGGGGCCAAAAGAGGAACGCGCCTTCATGGTAAAATCTTCCCGCAGAGACAGAAACGCCCCTCGAAAAGGCGGTGCTCCTAGAGGAAAAGAATGTTGATGGGTCCCCCAAATGTGGCTCTGTGAAGCTCTCCTCTGAGAACCCCTTGCCTTTGAAAGCACTAAGGCCCTCCTAAACCTTGAATGTTCCATGAGGCTATTCATAGAGATTGAACTATTGGAACTGCTCTCCACTGGAATAATCACAATCAATCCTAGGGCGAAGGCGCACCAAGTGGGCGCGGATCCTGCCCTCCATGTGTCGCAACTGTGTCTGAGCACGAGAGTAGGCATACTCCGAACTCCATCGATCACAACGGAGGTATCTGTAAGAAGGGGAGAGGGGTACTACGACCACTTCCCAGTCCTCCTCTCTATGGTCTGAGCCTCCAAGCTCCATCCTAGCAAATGGCGAGATGTGAGTGAGCACATCGGTGATGCGTAGATCGTGTAGATGGTGTGAGAGCTCTACAGCCTGCCCTTGGATGGCGGCAGCCACCGACTCCAAATCCCACTCCGTCTCCGCGGCTACACTCAAGGGAAAGGAGACGATCATCGCGCCACTCACTAGCATAGAATTTCTGGAGTAATGAAACACACCACATATCCGAATGGGAGCTACTGTCTCCTTAAAAACATATGTCCCTTCCATTGGAAGACATCGGAAGAAACTGTAATCCACAAGCAACCCCAAGACCTTGGGGGGGCCACCAGGGGACTCTGGCAGGAGAGCCCTAACCGGGGAAGCGACAATGGTCATCTCTACCGGCTCCGAGAATCGATGAATCAAGCGGCGGCCAGAGCTCGTGGCTATCTCCGCTTTGGGTCAAGAGCCAGAGGAGGGAACGAGAGTCCTCTGGAGAGGCTGAGGGAGGGGGGAGTGCGGGCTCAAAGGAAGAGGAGAGGGCAGAGGAGACTGTTGCAGAAATAGTCGGAGGCGAGGATGAACGAGGAAGAGGAGGGGAGAAGAGGGGGGGGGGGGGGGGGGGGGGGGCAAGAGGCAAAGGCGGAGGCGGGGGCGGAGGAGGGGAGGGAGGCGGAGAGGAGGGACATGGGAGCGACTAGGAATGATCAATCGGAGAGGGAGGGTGCTGGCAGGGGTACGCCGGGGGTTCACTAGGCGCAGCTCGCCTCACTCGAAACTGAGAACTGGAAGAAGAATCTCGACGGGGAAGCAACCGCCAAACCAGAGGGGCTGGAGGGACCCTCGCAATGACTGAAGGGGGCCCATCACCGACGGGCGTATGACAGAACCAAATCCTCCTATACTCTGTGAGCCTGACGCATCCAGTGGGAGCAGAGCTCAGCTCTGGTAGTCGGCTGACGGCCCTGGCATGGGCCAATGGTCCACCACTCTCTGGAAGTAGAGTCGTCCGTGGTCGGGTGTTGGTGCTCAGTTGCCTGAGGACCTGCCTCTCTCTCTACCCCCTGGTGAGGCTCTAAATAGGGACTGAGGGGGTAGAGAGGTCGGATGTGGGGCGAAGCCGTGCTGCCACTACACGAAGAACGCTTGGGCCGTAGGCAATGCAATGGGGCTGAGCTGCATGACACGATCTGATGCCTCTAGCGAGTCGAACTCAACCTAGTAGTAGCCACGCCCCAGAGGATGAATGTCTATGATCTTTGCAAGCCCACCGAGGACGCTAGCCTGAAGAAAATATCAGAGTTGTCCACACACAAGGTGGCTACCGACAATCTTGCATACTAGAGTGGAAGCCTCTAGGGATGCAACAGTCATAGCGAGAAGCTACAGGTCCGCTTCAGAGAAAAACAAGCAAGTAACGGCAGCCTCGGTCTGGGTTGACAGAGCGGTTGCCATGGAATCCTCCCTGGGGGGGGGGGGGGGGGGCAGAAGGGGGAGCGCAGGCAGATTGGACAACAGGGGGGGTGTGCGCTGGCGGCAAAAAGAGGGGAAGGGGCTGCTCGCGGAAAGCGGGGAGAGGAGGCACAGCAGAAGCTGGTGGGAGAAAAGAGGGGGGGGGGGGGGGGGGGGGGGGGGTTCGCACAAGCGAAGGAGATGCAGGGAAGAGGAGGGGTGCCAGCAGAGAAGCAGAGCGACAGCGGGAGCACGCAGCTCAATGCACGATGTTTTTTTGAAAGACGGGGTTTTGACAATACAGTCCTGTATTAGGAAGTTTAAAGTTAAAAGAAGCAATAAGTGCCTGTTGTGCAAAGATGCAAGAGAGCACTCAAAAGACTAGACAACATTTTACAAAGCAAACCTTAAAAAGTTAAACTCAAATTGCGCATGGATATAGATGGAGAACAAGACAACAAATGGTTGTACACTCCACACCCAAGCGCTCTTGTGAACACAGCTACATCGGCTAAACTATGATTGCTGAGACAGGCTATTTGCTAGAAGGGAACTAGGGTGCAATACACAATAAAAGTAGATAACAGGAGTGGCATTCATAATTGCAACGAAACGTGTTTCATACTTTTAGAAACATAGAAAACATTTCAACATTTATACCTGTCTTTTCAGCTGCAAATTGGTTTTGTAGAAAAATGGGATCACTATCATACGACAGCCTATCACACACGACGGGAAAAAAAACACATTGGTTTTCCTTTCGCACATGCCTCGTCCACATGCCATCACGGGGGGCGGGGGGGGGGGGTGTTGCTAAGGGGGAAACAGGGGAAGAGGGCGCAGAGGGGGGAGCGCAGGCAGATTGGACAACGGGGGGTGTGCCCTGGCGGCAAAAAGAAGGGAAGGGGCTGCTGGCAGAAAGCGGGGGGAGGAGGCACAGCAGAAGCTGGCGGGAGAAGAGAGGGGGGGGGGGGTGTTGGTGGGGCAGATGGGGGAGCGCGGGCAGATTGGACAACAGGGGGGTGTGCGCTGGCGGCAAAAAGAGGGGAAGGGGCTGCTGGCAGAAAGCTGGGGCGGGGGGGGGGGGGGGGGGGCACAAGCGAAGGAGATGCGGGGAAGAGGAGGGGTGCCAGCAGAGAAGCAGAGCGACAGCGGGAGCACGCAGCTCAATGCACGATGTTTTTTTGAAAGACGGGGTTTTGACAATACAGTCCTGTATTAGGAAGTTTAAAGAAGCAATAAGTGCCTGTTGTGCAAAGATGCAAGAGAGCACTCAAAAGACTTGACAACATTTTACAGAGCAAACCTTAAATTAAACTCAAATTGCACATGGATATAGATGGAGAACAAGACAACAAATGGTTGTACACTCCACACCCAAGCGCTCTTGTGAACACAGCTACATTGGCTAAACTATGATTGCTGAGACAGGCTATTTGCTAGAAGGGAACTAGGGTGCAATACACAATAAAGGTAGATAATAGGAGTGGCACATAGAAAACATTTCAACATTTATACCTGTCTTTTCAGCTGCAAATTGGTTTTGTAGAAAAATGGGATCACTATCATACAACAGCCTATCACACACGGCGGGAAAAAAAAACACATTGGTTTTCCTTTCGCACATGCCTCGTCCTCAACAAGTGCCTGCAGGTGTTGTCCTCCTCGCAAAAACTGACCTCAGAGGCACCGTGTAGTGCAGTTTGGGCTCTAGACTCTCTCTATTTGTGAGACTGTTCAAATCTTCAATAGGGATCAGAAATCAAGAATCAGGTTTCAGAATGCAGAATTCTCAATTTTCATGATGGAAATTTGCAAAGAAAGAAATTTTCTTAAATGTTCTATATATTTTCAGGGATCAATGGATGTTCTTGGGCTAACCATGGGATTTTTTTGGGGGGCCTTTACAACACACCCACTCCCCCCAAAATATCAAAAGGTACGAAAAAGATATAGAATGTTTTTGAAGCGTGTTTCATTAAATGCCCGGGAACTATAATGTGGTTGGGCCAGCACGTCACTCTCTTAATAGCCTATGTTGAACGTGTTCCCTCTTGGCAGTCACGCATGGTTCCCATGTCAATACGACTATTCCACGTGGACAGCGTCATGCATCGTAGTGAAGAGGGCGATGACGGTCTCTTGGCTAGTCGCCTAGACCCAAAGGGCGGTCTGGGGCAAAGTCTCCTAGGGACGGGCAGTTGCCAGTGGGGTGCTGGCACAAAAAGGTCCTCGCGAAATGCCCCATTTGATGGGAAATGAAACACTGTCCAGGGAGTCCATAGAACTCCAGCCGCTGCTGAAAATGAGAGGTGTCAAGGCAAGGAATCGCACGTAACGGGGGAAGGATCTCAGGTCAGGCTAAGAGCACCCCGATGGATGGGAGACACACTGCCCTGGTGACCAATGAAGCTGTCATCTGGTGGGGTCTCAATTACGTGCCCAAGAGTACTACCGAGCATATGAAGAAGGTTGCGGTGCTCTTTAGGAAGGTCCGGTGAGCAAACTGTCATTAGGAAGCATGACCCGTACACAAAGGGAACAAAGTTGGGCAACAAGCCATGTGCCATTGAACGAAGTACACATGAGCACAGTGTAACGTGATGGGGCTCTGCAACAGGACCCGGCCTGCCAAGGAAGCAGACTCAATATGCACCTGGATGTACTTGTCCCCCCCACCCCCCAAACTGGATATCAAAGATCCGCCCCTGCTGGCTGATCAAAGGGGCTGACAGGAGGTCCCCAATCAGCAACCAGGACTTCACAGGATGAAGCTGGAGCTCGGGTCCTTCCTTTGCTGAAATTGATTTGCAAGAATAAAGCAACCATTAACTATGAAAGTTGAGCATATCACTGCTTCATGAACTATCCCCCATACTCTGACCAAAGACCTAAACGTCACTGAGACATTTCCTATCCATGGACCATGACATGTAGAAATTACCTTTTTTGAGCATGGAATTATCATGAAACCACATCTTTTTGTTGGAAACATTGTGATGTTCTTGTAGCCACCTACATTCCCTAATTAAACCGTTGAAGAAACAGCCCCGCATACTATGCATGTTTACACGAGACAGGCAGCAGATAGCAGGCTTCTTGATCTTAGGGTTGTTCTGACATCCCCTTTTCCTGAGAAAAAAAGGTGAGTTGGATGGGCTTGATCAAGGCATCAAGGCCTAACCCATCAGGTTTATACTTTTCTTGACTCCCTTTTTCTGTTCCAATACAAAATTGTTGTATGCAGTAGAGGTTTTGCAGCAACCGTATTAGATGTTGTACTAGATATCTTTGCTGCCGCTGTTCCACCAAGTAACACTTGACCCATCTTGACCTCACAACAGTCAGTGCATCACCTCTTTAAGGTGCATATGATCCTCCCCCAAAGTGGCTGGGAGTGTTCACAAGACATGACATACCTTTAGCACTGTATGGCACTGACGAGAATTCAGCAGCCCTCCTCACTTATTCTTTTTTTCTTTACGGGAAAAAGATCCTTCAATTAGTTAAAGAGAAAACGGCCACAAAGGGCTAAGTACAACCACGAAGGGCTAAATACAAACTCGCCTCATATAAGGGTGGTAAACAAGTGATCATAAGGCCCTAAGGGGGAGAGATGCTTCTCCTCCGGCTGGCCACTCTATGAGGAGAAGGCTATCTCATACAAGGAGAGGGGGGGGGAAACAACCACACAGGTGGTCTGTAGTGCCAAATGGGGTCACCACCTCTATCTGTGAGGGAAAGGCCAAGCCTCCCAAGTCTCAAGAAGGCTTCCTGCCGCTTCCGCATGCAGTCAGAACCTCCCTGTAGCTTCCCCCACTGACCACGGAGGGTGTGAATGATGTCGAGCCATATGCTCCTGATGGTCTCAGCCGGTGGAGTGTGGGTACCCTCCATGGCCTCGCTACATCTAGCACGCCAGATGTCCCAGGCTGCTATGCTATTGCAAATCTCCCGGTGCTCGCATGAGCCTAGTCACCAAACACCTGCGGGTGGGGCTGTGACTGGTACTACTGCAATATGATGGTGGGAGACCTGAACGGCATGGCCTCCCCCATCCTCCTCGTAAGTCCTGACCACTCTAGCCTCGGTGGCCCAAGCGACAGTACCCCAAGTGATAATCCAGGTTGACGCCTTGTCCATAGCAAAGATGCGGAGAATCCCTTGCCAAATCTGCTGAGCCTTCGGGCAGTCCCAAACGCAATGTCGCTAAGACTCCTGGGGTGGCCGCGCCTCGGGCAAGATGTTGACCGACCTCCGACTGCCAGCCAAGTACCCACTACCAAACTCCTATGTGTGCCGTAGAGGAAGAGAGTGATCTCCCTCGGCCAAAAGCTGTCCCAAAGCCTCTTCCAGAAATCTGAAAGGAAGCCTTGAGACTACTAGTGTGCTGCTGTTGCCCCCGACATTTGGATCCTACGGCCGAGCCGCGTTGTATATACAGGCACTCCCAAATCGATAACCGCCAAAATCTCTCCTTGGCCACCTTGGCTAGTGCTGGATCTATGTGCCATGCACGTGCCCGAAAACCAATCACCCTCACCCTCTACAAGGTGCAGCCTTTGAAATCCTCCAAGGGGTGCTCTGATCTCTCTAATCTGCCATGTAATCCAATAGAAAAAGTGAGTAGACAACTGTCCTCATCTGCTTCATAGACTGCCACGTGAATATCGTGTCTGGTGAACACGCCTAGCCACATTGGGGGGGTCGAGTCTAGAATAGGAGTCAACCACTCCGGAGGAATAGCTGAGTCAATGTCGATGCTGAGCCTATCTGTACCCCAGATCCCTATAAGGCCTCTCTCCTGCTCCTCCTGAGGTAACTGCATGTGTGCAACCCAATCTCCAAGAGACTTGGCTGGTCCCATGCTCAAGGCGCCCCAAGATCTGTGCAGTCGGGCTCCTAGAATGTGGCCACTGGGTGAACGAATCAAGGGTTCCAGATAAGAGGCTGCCGAAGCTGCTCCTCCACTGGAACAGTTTGTCTGAGGGATGGCCCGAGATGATCCCAAGCACGAAGTAGACTGGCTGCAAATCTACCACTCTCTAGCTGATGGGTCATCCATGGTCAAAACCTCGTGCTCCGCGGCCTGGAAACCTGCTCCTGATGAGGATCTGAGTGGGAAGTAGGAGGGGGAACCACTGGGGGCGGTCGCCTAGTCTGACGCCAAGGGCAAACTCTGGCCAGATGACCCATCTATCTGCAAATAAAGCATTGGCTTGGAAGGTCAGAATACTCCACTCGCTGCATAATGGGATCGCCGCGAAGACTGGGAATAGATATCATGTGAGGCACAGAATCTGGCGAGGTAATACAAATGCGGAGAGATGGAATCCCCGTTCCTCGTGCGAGGACCGAGGCACCCGGGGGGGGGGGGTTCCATCACTCTCCCGATGGCACCACCAATAACTAGGAGAAGAGGAAGGTATTCCTTCCTGAGGCCTGGAAAGTAGACTATCACAGGAAAGCTTGAAACTCCAGCTAATGGGTGAGATGTCCGGTCGAAGCCGTGCTGCCACCGTGCAAAGAAGGCCTGGGCCGTACGCAATGCAATGGGGCTCAGCTGCATGACAAGATCAGACGCCGCTAGTGAGTCGAGCTCAACCTTGTAGTAGCCGCACCCCAAAGGATGAATATCTGTGATCTTTGTTGGTGCACCTAGGAGGCTAGCCTGAAGAAGATCTCTGAGTTGGCCACGTGCGGGGCAGCTACCGACAATCTTGCATACCAAAGTGGAGGCCTCTAGGGATGCGACAGTTGTAGCGAGAAGCTGCAGGTCCGCTTCGGAAAACAAAAGGCAACAAACAATGCCCTCGGTCGGGGGAGACAGAGTGGCTACCATGGAGTCCTCCTGGGGGCGAAAACTAGAAGAGGCCGAAACTTGCCAAGAAAATAAGGAAAAACCCACAACCTGACGGTGTTGTCGGACGAACAAGAATGGGCTAGAGATGGCGGAGAAGAGAGGAAAGGAAGGGACGGAGGGCACAGAAAGGAAAAGAAAAGAAAAGAAAAAAAAACAAGGAGAAGGAGAAGGAAAAAGAAAGAAAGAAAGAAAAAAGAAAAAAGAAAAGGAAAGGAAAAAGGAAAAGAAAAAAAGAAGAAAAGAAAAAGAAAAGAAAAGGAAAAGAAAAAAAGAAGAAAAGAAAAAGAAAAGGAAAGGAAAAAGAGAAAAGAAGAACAGAAAAGGAAAAGAAAAAGAAAAGAAAAAGCAAAGAAAAGGAAAAGAAAAAAAGAAGAAAAGAAAAAGAAAAGGAAAGGAAAAAAAGAAAAGAAAAGGAAAAGAAAAGGAAAAGAAAAAGAAAAGAAAAGGAAAAAAAAGGAGAAGAAAAAGAAAAGAAGAAAAGAAGAAAAGAAAAGAAAAAGAAAAAGAAAAAAAGAGGCGGCGGAGGGCTAAGGGGGAGAGAGAGAGAAAGGGGGGGGGGGGGGGGGGGGGCGCACACGGAGAGAGGGAGGGAAGGGCTGGCGGAGAGGGGCAAGCGAACAGGCAAGGGGACGGGGGACACGCGGAGGAGGAGAGGAGGCGGCAAGGAAGGCGCAGCAAAGGAGGAGGGGAGGAGGGGGGGGTAGCGCAACTGCACAAGAAGGATAGGGGGAGGCCGGAGATGGGGGCGAAGGAGGCTAAGGTTCGCAGGCAAGCCGCGGGCAGGCGGGCGGGGGGGGGGGGGGGGGGGGGAGCTCAGGGACGCGCTAGACAGAAGATCCCCTCCTCACTTATTCTATTGGACCTCATGGCAAAGTTATCAGAGCAAAGCGCCCTTCCAAGGATCTCAGCCGATGCACTCTGCAGAGAGCGCAGGTGATTGGTTTCCACGAGCATGGTGCCACCATTTGGCCATCCAATCGGTCCACCCGTGCTTTCTCATCATGTATAGACATTGGACTAGTGTCCATGGCATTTGTATATGCCGGGGATTGATGCCACTCATGTGATACTATGGACTTGGCTGTCCGTTGGGACTTG